>NC_141057.1:11068443-11080943 GCF_041138505.1 Cibotium barometz | reverse complement strand
ACCTGACACAAATGAAGATTGAAATAGAGCTTTGTCAAGCGCCACAAAATACTCGTATCGAAGGGAGAAACTCCTGTACGTACTGAATAAGGTCCAAGCCTCTTGTATAGAGAATCCCTCAAAAGAGGCAACACATCTCTCTGTGTCATAGTCACTGTCACAAACATACTCTTTTGTAAATAAGTATACTCCCAACTCCTCATCGGGAACACTAATCCCAGATCTCTCAATGCCCTCCTCCACAACTTTGACCATGAAAAAATCCACCATAGGCAAAATCCTAAAACAAAGAAGAAATTAAGAAGTTATATAAAGAAACATGAAAATCTTGAAATAATTTCTTGTAATTTACGCACCCATCCTTGTGACCATCTATCATAATCTCACCAACATGTTGATGAGGAAGGGATGCACACCAAAGAGGTGGCTCTGTAAATAAAGTAAGTAATATATGTCATGCACTAAAAAACCATAAAAAAATATGAATAAGTTTTTCCTTGGAATGGATAACTGCCATTGCATTTGATATATTTTCCAAGTCCACCAATAAAACTTAATGGTAAATGGCAACAATTAGACATGTAACAAATTGCTTATACGTAGTTCTTATTGCCATATGCAAAACTTTCTTATATACAACATTAGTAGTACAAACCATCTCACAGTGCTCTAACATCAGGTAGTATCTTGAAAAAATACATTGACAACATTTGATGATTGCACACGTGAGAAAGCAACCTATAACTGTCCATGACTAAATACTGGAGTTACCAAGTATAATCCTAAAAGAGACATTGTTTGGCCTTGTGATTTATTTATTGTCATGGGAAATGCGAGTTGAACAGGGAACTTCCTTTGCCTCATATCAAATGGAAGCTACAATGTACTTGGAATGAAAGTTATTCTTGGAATGAAGACCCTATCTCCAATGTTAGTGCCAGTAATAATTTCCACCTCTAACAACTTTGTGTGAAATTCCTTGCATATTAATCAAGTACCATTGCACAATCTCTCTCGAGGATTTAGATTACGCAATAAAATTATTGGAGCACTTCTTTTCAGAATCAGTCTCGATGAGGTGGATAACCACCACCAAGATTAAGACTGTTTAGGTACTCTGTTGCATATAAAAAAGAACCTTCACCACTGTTATTAATTGAATCTGCACTCAAGTACTCCTCCTTGCTCTCTCCAGGCATGGCATCTAGTGCAGTGCTATTGATCGCATCAACTTCAAGGTTTTGAGGTGCAAGAAAAGCACGCTCTCTAAAATATGATACATAATCTACAACACTTACAAGCCCTGTATACACCCATTTAATCAAGTTCTCCATAGACCCTCTCTCTAAAATAATTTTTGATGGAATTGACAAAATACCTTCTTTTATTCCCTCCCTCTCTGTTTCATTGCCAATTTCTAGAACCCACTGTATGAATTCATGCTCTCTGTTAAGTTATTACCATTTTGAAGTACTCGCATGTTCTGTGTAAGCTTCAATACTGTAGTGTCTCTCCATATTTGTGAGTAACATAATGCGGCATTAATAATGTCCTCTCATCCTCCGTTTGGAACAATTGGCAAGATCTACCTAAAATCTCCACCAAACAATATGACCTTTCCACCAAAAAGTTAATCATTGCCCATGATGTCTCTTAATGTCCTGTCCAAGGCTTCAAAGGCATATCGATGGGTCATGGGTGCCTCATCCCATATTATTAGCTTAGCTAGCTTCACAACATCTGCAAGCTGACTATTAACCTTTATGTTACACGTGCTAGTTGCATGTAGGTCCAATGGTATTTTAAACCGTGAATGAGTTGTGCGACCATTGCCATAGCAAGGCTACAATGCCAGAAGATGCACACGCCAAAGCAACATGCCCCTCCCCACGCAACCAAGAAAGAAAAAAATTATAGAGAAAGATCTTACCAGACCCTCCTAGACCATCGAGAAAAAACACTTCACCAACACCTGCATATACTGCCTCCAAAATCTGATTAAAGGCTGCTAGTTGACAATCATTTAGAGTTGTTTTCATTCGATCAGCAATTTGTGCCTACTGCTCAACATTAAATATTCTCTCTTCTTGTAATAATCCATTTGTAACTATGGACACAGTTGATCTGTCCACAGGAGGCATTCCCTCAAACTCAACCAACCTTTGGCCATGTTGCTGAAGAATGTGCTCTAAATGCAACAGAGCCTCATTCTTTGCCACTACCTGACGATCATTTAAATTCTCTATAGTCAGTTTTGTAATGCATGAAAAAAATCATTCGAAAGTTTTGATGAAAATCTTGCCCACACAGAAGGCCGAGAGAGGGTGGCTCACAAAACACCAAAATTGTGACAAATAGGTGTTTCAATTGGGAATTGGTTTGATGAAACGTGGCCTCTTGCATACATATAAACCATTCTTCATCACTTTCCAATAAACCTCTAGCTATGCATGCTCCCTTGAAAGTAGGATAGACTTGCCCATCAAAAGTGCACAAGTCATCAAAAGACTTACAACCTTTGCAAACAATAAGCAACATACGTAAGAAATATTGCTCACCAACAGATGGAGAAACGTTGTACATGCGAGCAATGCTATTGCCTAACTTTCTTCTAGTCCACTTCTTAAGACTCGTGTTCCAAACCCATTGGCTGGGAAAGTCACTGCTGTAAAGCAAATCTTTTGCATCATGGTGCAACTCATTACATGCAAACCACTCTGTAAGGGTAGTTTTTTTTTCTTTCTCTATCTATTATACTCTGCAAATCATCATCATCTCGAAACATGACGTTATTATGTAGGGGAAGATGAACCTATAATTTTTGGACATCGGGCTTTTCTTCATGCATATCATATTCATAAATTTGCCAGCATGCTTTTGATTGACACATAACGTGCATCCAAGTACCAACTGATCTCATCCACCACACCATCAATTGAATGTTCTAGTTCTCCTTGCCTTTCTACATGATTTACAGCGTGCATTCTGATTGTTGCTCTAACATGACCCTTGTACACATATTTATACAAATATTTAACTGTTGTGATTATGGAGCATACTTCAACATTGATGTGTGCCTTGTATTTCATGGAGAGGAAAGGATTAAATGGCATTATCCAACGATTGTCAATGACAACTCCTTTTGCTTGTATGTTCCTGCCATCATTTCGACGCATATAAATAGGATAGCTTGGCTACCCACCACAGTAGATTTAGAGAAGGCACGTGGATAACGACGACTACATTTCCCATTAGTCATGTAAGGAGCAATGGGATTTAGTGCACCACATGGACCATGAACATTATATTGTCTAATAATCTCATGTAACTCAAAAAACATTTCCCTATCAGAAAGCTTTGCGCATACTAGTTGATCATAATGACTAATCTCAGTTGCCTTAAATGCATCTGCCAAAATCAATAATATGTGTGAGTGTGGCAAACCTCTCTTTTGGAACTCAATCACACAAACATAATCAACCACTTTTTCAAACAAATTATCCTTTGTAATCGACCTCATCATATCCATATGTTTTTTTATTAAACACGCTGGTTGTCAAATCCGGTTGATCATGCGCACTCTGTCCTGGAAGCAATGCTTCAAATATTTCATACCATTGTGTATTGCAAGTGAATGTAATGAACAAATCTGGCTTACCCTTCTTCCTTACAATTGCCATTGCATCCTGGTATAGCTGATACATATACCATGGCCCTCCTATAAAAGAAGATGGTAGCACAACTCTACGTCACACAGTGTTGCCCAGTATAGTTCTTGTACCATTTGCTGCATTAACCATGTCTGATAATCCTTGATACACTTCTGTACGCAAAGTTGTTTGATTATTATGTATCCATACCAACCTCGATTCCTCCATGCTACTATATGCATCTATAATGTACTGTTTGTAATAATCTTCCCCCATGTAGAAGGCAAGCATTGGTATCAAGTCTGATCTGCAATCGGTATGCATAATATTGTCTTTGAGTAACACATTTTGAACTTTGAATCTCATGCAGTGATGCATGGGCAAGAACACTAGCATATGGAATGTTTATATGCCAACCATCGTCCCCTTGTGGAAATAAAAGAACATATAAGAGTGGCATGTATGATCGATGCAAATTAGATAATCTTCTCACAAACCCATTGCGCAAAAAAAATTCTATGTCTCGATAGCCGACATCGGCATCATCTCCTTGCCCTGGCATGATAGCAGCAACCTCGCTAGCTGTGGGCACCAAGTATTGTCTGGAGGTAGAGCAGTTCTTGCAAATTATCATCTTTAAATTTGCATGTGGATTGCTTCCCAATACTTCCCCAACACATTAGGAATTTTTTGGACCCAAAGAGGGCCTCTTAGATTAACTTTTGATTAGGAACCAATAGCAAGAGGGTTGGATGCACATTTTTGACTTCTTTGACCCTTCTTAAGCTCCCTCCCTCTCAAGCTCCCTCTCCATTATTGCAGAAACTTTATTCCTCTTTAGTCTCCTCTCCACTCCTCTGTTGTAATAACAAGTTTTTCTTTTCCCTTCTTCTATTTTCTTACCACCATGGGCTCTTCCAGTAATGTGAGAAGACCTAGGGAGAAGGTGGAAGAGCTTGTGCTGCCCGCATAACACAAGAGATGAGCATGGAGTTTGGGCTCCAACAAGATTCATTGTTGAGGCTTGGGTCTACATGCAACCAAGCTTTAAGGGACCACATTGAGGCTTGGGTCTACATGAAACCAAGCTTTAAGGGACCACATTAAGTGCATTAACTAGGGAATATGCTACATCATTGGAAGGGGCAACTACAAGGCTTCAAGCATACTAAGAAGGAAGGACTGGTTGCCATAGTGCAATATGTGTATACCCTTGAAGACATTTACATTAAAGGCCAACGACCAAGGTTTCCTTTAAGTTGTCAGTGTAATATAAACATAGCTTTAACAACATGCTAATATTGGATTTTTTGTTTCAAATTTTCTTATGATTCTCCATTTTCTTATGTCTCTATCTGTGCAGATATTTTTCCCTCTAATTATGTTGAGGAACAACCACTCCAAAGCCTCACTGGAGTTTTCTATGCTATGTATGCATCCATTGGAGAGGCAATGTTTGTATCTCAAAGCCCAAGTGAGCTTGTACAGAACAATATCTTTTTTTTTTCTCACTCATATTTTGTAGATATAAAACCAAGTTTATTTGGCAAGCTAGAAGAGATCCCCAACCCCCTTCTTAACAATCCCAAATGCACTAAACAAAAACAATGTCTATTTGTAAAAGAGGTATGGTCTGACCTCATTCAAGGATTACAAGGAGAGGGTTAATGAGGGGTGCAATGTAGTAGATTCTACAGCGTCTTTCAAGTTCTTGAAGCCATGCTCTATTTTGTACATGCGTTTGCACTACCAAAGATGGATGTAAAAGCACGGGACATGGATCCCACTTCAAGCCTCAGAAGATGAAATTGTGCCCATTGAGGTAGCTGTGATGATGCAAAATGAATGGATTGAGCGAATGGCACTAAGAAAGCATTGGAGCCTAGCAGATCTATGTCAACACTTTAGCATCATGGATTTTGACAATGTGGAAGAGTCAAGTTTCAAGTTGATGAGAAGAAAGGTATATCTGATTCCAGTACATGTCTAGAATTAACCCTTACACTTTCTGGTTATTGTGCCACTTTCCATATTTTTACAGATTGGGAAGCATGAGGAGGAGACAACCATGGTCTCAGAATCATGGAAAATGGGGGACCTTGAATTTTCAGCAGCAAGGTGCATAGCCCTACCAACACATAGTAGGCATGTGGAAGAGCTTGAAGATGAACTGGGTATATAGGAAAATAGTCTCTGTTTTGATGCACGGTGAGGGGCAAGAGTTTCAGGATCGAGGTGAAGGCAATGACGAGCTTTCAAGTCAACAAGGAGTTGGTGGAGATCAACATGAAGTAAATGTCACAAGAGAAAAAAATATGAAGACATTATAACAATTTTAGATTAGATGACATGCTTGTAATTTTGTAAGTAGACTCTTTTTTAACCCCTCTTTATTTAATTGAAATCTTAATATTTTTGCAAACTGTGATTTTTCTGTCTATTGGTCGTGTGAAAAGGCCAAACTTCAAATTTTAACTATAAATAGGCCAAAGGTGCCTTTTTTCTCATTTTCATGCGCGATAGAAACCAAGCACGAGCTCACACTATCTCTTTGCATTCACACTATCTCTTTGCATTCACACATGGCTACCCACCACTTTGGCGACTTCTGTGAGTTCCTCTCCACCACCACCCCGTGGGCAGGCAAGAGCGAGCTCTTTGCCATGTTCTCTCATGAAGTAACCTTTGAAAAGTCGCTTGCCCTTGTGTCCCAACATTATGAGACGCAGATTGCATACATGGAGCAATACTTGGCTCCCCACTCCATCTCCTTTTCCCATTGCCCCAATGATCGATGGGTGCCTGTTGAGCTACTTAAGTACATTCAACAATACGCCCGCCCCTATATCTAGAGCCTCGAATGCTTCATCGACATTTGCATCCCCGCAAGAGCTTACTGTACCTTCAATAATAAGCAGGAGGTGAAGAGGTTGGGGAAGGGAAATTTAGGAACTAGGTTCCTCTCGTGGCTTGCCACTTTTGCATTCCTCATCAGCGAGATGAGGATTCAGATGAGGAGGTAAAGATGCCTGCATTGCAATTGGCAGGGTATTTGAGGGATGACAAGGAAGTGAAGGCACTAGGTACGAGTGCTGGTGTGGAAGAGTAGCTTGCACATTAGAGCACTTTCCAGAGGGTGTACAATCTGCAGCGCTGAACAGCCCTCTGCGCACACGAGGAGAGCAAGGTGCTGCCAGAGCTTGAGATCAATATCTTGAGCACCATTGTGGTGGAAGGTGAAGAATATTTATTTCTTCATCATCATGACCTTGAAAAGGCAGTTGGCTTGAGAATGGATGAATGCTTGGGCATTATATGCACGCGATGTGAGGTGAACCTTGATACGTCCAACCTCGGTCCTCACCTAGATAGTGTCATATTACCCCTTGGAGAATCTATCGCAGAGACAATTGCTTTGGTCAAGGATAGTGTGGAGACCGCGGAGCAAGCCCTAGTTCTAGAGGAGGAATTCACAACCTTACAAGCTAGAGGCTGAAAAGGATACCCCTGCTCTGCTGGAGTGATGGTTGGAGGAGACCAAAGCACCTAAAAAGGATAAGGCTAAGTCCTCGATTGACCTCCCCGCCCCCACCAGCACTTTGGCAAAAGAAGACATGGAGCGAGAGGTAATAATCGACCTTTTACAACTTAGAAACATTTGTAATTATGTATAGGAAAATATTTTGATTTTTCCTTTGATTGCAGAGGGTGGTTGAAATTGACGCATTTGCTGGGAGAGGCGGAGACAGTAGAGACCAAGCCAAGGTCCATGGACATGATGCTACATTGGTGCACTATCTTGGTCGGCTTCTTATGGATGGCATCACCATCATCCACAGGGACTACACCCCTCAATCTGCCTTCACTCTCTTCTTTTTGAAAGCCCTCTCTAAGGTCCTCTGTGTAACCTCTATGACGTAGAGCACCAAATGTATAGTTTTGATTAAAAAATCCCTTGCCTTCGATGTTTTTGGTTCTGGATTAAGGGGTAAGCTTCTTGCTCGTATAGGTATAGCCAAAAGCATAGGCACAGAGGATCCTCAAGAAATAGCCCAATAACTTCTGGCCCCCAGGGTCATTTCTGATGCATTTACAAAGAAATTGATGGTACAAACTAGAAAAATAATGATATACTTAATGAAAATGAGTTTGCAAAAACTATATTGTATTCATAATAAGAAGTGATTCATCATCTTCACAAAAGCTTTCTTACAATATTGAGCTTCCTTCTCTTGTTATTGGTGGGTAGAGTGTGCTTAAGAAGGGCCTGGGGGAGCAGTGCCAGAACAATGCGAATTTTGAGCTTGCACCACTGCTGTAGAGCCTAAACTCGCACTATTCTGGCACAGCTTCCTCAATCCTTCAGGAGCAATTCTGATGCATTGTATGACAAACAATGTATTTTTACACATGATTAAAGGTGTTTTTATCTTGTAAACTACTGTTTTTCATACTCAATGTACTCAACTTCATTATAAATGCATCAGAAATGATCCTGAGTGGCTGGGGGAGCAGTGCTAGAACAATGCGAATTTTGAGCCTACACCGCCGCTGTAGAGCCCAAATTTGCATTGTTTTGGCATAGCTTCCCCAGCCCTCCAAGAGAAATTCTGATGCATTGGATGACAAACAATGTATTTTTACACATTATTAAAGGTGTTTTTATCTTGTAAACTACTGTTTCTCACAATCAGTGTACTCAACTTCATTATAAATACATCAGAAATGATCTTGAGTGGCTAGGGGAGAAGTGCTAGAACAGTGGGAATTTTTAGCCTACATCGCCGTTTTGTAGAGGCCAAATTCGCACTGTTCTGGCACAGCTTCCTCAGTCCTCCAAGAGCATTTCTGATGCCTTGGGTGACAAACTGGCACATGATACTTTCCATGTTAAACAAACATGATGACACCGAGACATTGTAAGCGAAACTTAAAATTTAAATTATCAGAAGGTTATAAATGAAAGTGAAATAGCTTGTTATTATAAAGGGGGGTTTGAAACAAAAGAGTTGCTTCAAAAAGTAGGTTAACATCTAAGATCTCTAGATCGTATTGTGCTCGCCTCAAATACACCGAGCTAGTTGTATGTTCTTGGGAGAAATGGTAATCCTCCTTGCATGTATTGCAAGGAGGTTGGTGTCTTCAAAAAACCTAACAAGGTAAGCCTCGGCGGCTTCTTGCAATGCTTCAAGGGCAATCCCCTGCACACGAAACTTTGTTCTATATCGTTGAAGAATCTCCTTGACTGTGCAAGCGAAAGGGGCTATTCTCATCAGCAACTCAGTGTTCCTCTGATAAAACTTGATTTCTTGTAGAGCCCTATGCCCTTGGTGCATCCTTCTCCTTGGAGCTCTTTGTGTTGTGTTGGTGTGTTGGCGAGGTTGGGACTTCCATGGCTTGAAGAGCTTGACCTTTTTGCGCTTGCGCACACTTGCAGTAACCTCCCCTTGATCTCTCTCATAGTCTGAATCCTCCTCCTCCTGCTCTTGCTGTGGTACCTGTGTAGTATCAAGTTCCTCCCAGGTAGGTAGGGGACCCTATCCTGGTAGTAGGGTCTTGCCACCTGTGGTGCTGCGCAATGTAGGAATGTTTTCACCAACCTAGTCAAACTACTCATCATCGGACTCTCTGTCTTGATCTCTGGGGTGGCTGCATCGTGGGGTCTTCTACACCGGCTTGCTCCCACTAGGATGGCCTGCATGTGTGTGTGTTGGTGTTGCTGTGGGAGGAGGGCTAGACTCTGGTGATCCCATTGGGCATGTCCTATGTTGGGTTTTTATCTTCATACTTGTACCTTCTATGGGAGTGCTGGTGGTTGGTAGGTGGGCCGGGGCACTTTTTACTTCCCTTATGGAAGGTTTTTTCCCCCAGGCTAATAATAGCCCATGTGACCTCATTCTGAGGCTAGGGGCACTCCTTTTTAGGCCTAGATAGCACTTAGAGGTGTGCTTAGTAGGCACAACCTAATCCATTAGGTTATGTGCATAACATTACATTGTATAAGCACTTCTTTCATCCAACTACTGCAATACAACAGTCGTTTTTGCTCTCTCCTGCATTTGGCCCTCATTCTCTTGCATCCACCTCCATCATTTGGTATTAGAGCTAGGCTCCACACTCCCGTGAGCTCCCCCACTGCATTCCCCACGCGAGGAACTCTTAGAGACGACATCGAAGTTCTGTTTTTTTGCTGCAGCTACTGCAAAAGAGTGCGCCGCCCTCTTTTCCAGCACCCGGGAGCTTGCTCTCGCATTTTCGTCACCGGAAACATCACCCAGGAGCTTCCCAGAGTTGCTGCACAGCCATTCTAGCCTGTTGTCGACATTTTACAGCCCTGCTCAGGGTCCAAACTGTTGAAAACAGCTGCGCAATACTTCCCTACAGCACGTGGAGAACGTGGGTAAATAAAAATCATTTTTTTAAAAATCAGTTTCCTCCCTTCTAGAAGCTTGTGGGTACCTGCAGGTGTCCATTCCAGGCTTGGAAATTGGGGATTTCGACTCCCGTGAAGTGCTGTAACAGAAAAATCAGCGTGTGGACAGCTCATATGCACTTTATTTGTTGAGGCATTGTCTTCCAGTCAAGGGGCTTTCTGTATTTTCTTTGTTGTATGCCGGTTTATGCTTGGTACAGCAAGAAAAGTGCCCGTCCACTCAGGAATTGAGTGCGAAATTGGGGGATTTTATGCCTAATTCAGTTCAAAAATTAAAAGGTGCATTTGGAACAAAAAGGGGGATGCTTTGCTCTCAGTTTTGACACTGAGAAGGAATTTACAGATTGGGACAGCAAGTTATAGCAGTGACATTGCTCTTGTGCAGTGAAAGGGTGAAGTACTGAGGTTGTGCCCATCTCAGAACAGATTTTTTATTTGAGGTCTCTATTTTATTTCCTTGCAGGTGATCTTTGTAGTGACACATATTGCCATGGGGAAAGATGGTGTGCTTGATTTACTTTCAGCCGAGAACAAACTTGATGGCAGTAACAACTACCCTTTGTGGTCATACATGATGAAGCACATACTTGTAGCCAGTGGGCTGAGCAAGATTGTTGACGGTACTGAGGTTAGACCCGGTACACGTGCTACACCACCTGATGATGACTCTGCCACTACTTCTACTGTCACACATAGTAGAAGAACACCTCCTTCACCACCAGTGCCATCCACCGAGGCTCAGCAAAAGTGGGATGAAAAAGATGCAAAAGCACATGCAATGATTGCATTGTTTGTAAAGACTGGTATCATACCGCACATACGGTCTTGTCAGACGGCAAAAGATGCATGGGACTGCTTGGCAAATTTGTACCAGGTACAAAATGAAGCCAAAGTTGCCTATCTTAAAAGGCAATTGGAACATCTTGTTATGCATGAGGGAGAGGCAATGGATGATTTTCTCACCAAGTTCAAGGACTTGTGTGAACAGTTAATCTCTCTCGGTGAGGAGATGTCAGATGGTTCATTGGTCACCATTATCCTAAATGGTATTCCAGATTCTTATCAATCACTTGCATCCACATTGCGTCTTATTATGAAAGGGAATCCAGACTCTTTCAAGCTTGATGACTTGGTGCAGGTGTTGTTGCAAGAAGAGCAATCAAGAGAGAATCGGAATATTATGAAGGAAGGGGATCAGGCCTTTTATGCAGGGCAGAAAGGAAGAGGGAAAGCTGCAAATAAAGTAGCTGGAAACAAAAGCAAAACAGCACCAAATCAGCCCTCTCCCAGTGGGGAGAAAGAGGATGCAAAGGGCAAAAAGAAGGGCAAGTGTCATTATTGCAGGAAGGGCAAAAAGAAGGGCAAGTGTCATTATTGCAGGAAGCCAGGGCATCACATCAATGAATGTCGCAAGAGGCTGGAGAAAGAAAGGGGCACAAAGCGAGAAGCAAATGTTGCAGTAACGGATACCCATGCAAGTGAGAAGCAGGAAGTAGCACACTCACATTACTCATGATGATGATTATGATGAGGAGTGGGCATTTATGGTAGTTTGCAGCTATGATCCTTCTATGTATGATGATGTATGTCTCTCTGTGGCTAGTACTCAGGAATGGTACTTTGACAGTGGTTCTAGCAAGCATATTACAGCACACAGAGAGCTATTCTCAGATTTTGTGACTACCTCACAAGGGGGTATGGTCACATGTGCCAATAACTCCAGCTATCCAGTGTGCAGGGAGTTGGCAAGGTTGTGTTGAATTCAGCCCACGGTGGTTCTTTCACCTTGAGTCACGTGTTGTATGTGCCAGGTATCAGAAAGAATCTTATATCCATCCCTGCAGTTGCCTTGGGAGGATTGGATGTGAAATTCTCAAGACCAAAATGCACAGTGCATGATCTTGAGGATGCAGGCACCATAGTGGCTTCAGGCACACTCCGCAAAGGATTGTATAGGCTGGATCATTATGCAGGAAGTACACATGATGCTATGGTAGTGGTAAGCACAGAGGAGAGGGCCAATGCTGAATTATGGCATGCACGGTTTGGTCACTTAAACTTTAAGAGCTTACAGAGACTCCATGCACATGAGATGGTGTTAGACATGCCACAGATACATGCCCCTGGAAGACATGTTTGTGAGGGGTGTATATTGGGAAAGATGCATCGGGCTCCATTCCCGAAAGATGCCACTGTAAGAGCTATCCGCAAATTGCAGCTTATACACAGTGATGTATGTGGTCCCATGAGGACACACAGTCTTGGTGGTTATGCATATTTCCTCACTTTCATAGATGACTTTTCATGCTTTACATGGGTGTATCCTTTGAGACATAAGTCAGAGGTGTTTGTCAGGTTCAAAGAGTTTCTTGCCATGCAGGAAAATCAAACCTCAGAAAGGGTGAGTACATTGCATA